>NC_054545.1:18023426-18065926 GCF_017654505.1 Polyodon spathula
TTTAATTCCTGTGCTGTTCTGTGTGATGCTGTGGTTCCTGTGTGTTTAATTCCTGTGCTGTTCTGTGTGGTGCTGTGGTTCCTGTGTGTTTAATTCCTGTGCTGTTCTGTGCAATGCTGTGGTTCCTGTGTGTTTTCCTGTGCAATGCTGTGGTGCCTGTGCTGTTCTGTGCGATGCTGTGGTTCCTGTGTGTTTAATTCCTGTGCTGTTCTGTGTGGTGCTGTGGTTCCTGTGTGTTTAATTCCTGTGCTGTTCTGTGTGGTGCTGTGGTTCCTGTGTGTTTAATTCCTGTGCGATGCTGTGGTGCCTGTGCTGTTCTGTGTGGTGCTGTGGTTCCTGTGTATTTAATTCCTGTGTGATGCTGTGATGCCTGTGCTGTTCTGTGCGATGCTGTGGTTCCTGTGTGTTTAATTCCTGTGCGATGCTGTGGTGCCTGTGCTGTTCTGTGTGGTGCTGTGGTTCCTGTGTGTTTGCTGTTCTGTGTGGTTCCTGTGTGTTTAATTCCTGTGCTGTTCTGTGCGATGCTGTGGTTCCTGTGTGTTTAATTCCTGTGCTGTTCTGTGTGGTGCTGTGGTTCCTGTGTGTTTAATTCCTGTGCTGTTCTGTGTGGTGCTGTGGTTCCTGTGTGTTTAATTCCTGTGCTGTTCTGTGCGATGCTGTGGTTCCTGTGTGTTTAATTCCTGTGCTGTTCTGTGTGGTGCTGTGGTTCCTGTGTGTTTAATTCCTGTGCTGTTCTGTGCGATGCTGTGGTTCCTGTGTGTTTAATTCCTGTGCTGTTCTGTGCGATGCTGTGGTTCCTGTGTGTTTAATTCCTGTGCGATGCTGTGGTGCCTGTGCTGTTCTGTGTGGTGCTGTGGTTCCTGTGTGTTTAATTCCCGTGCTGTTCTGTGCGATGCTGTGGTTCCTGTGTGTTTAATTCCTGTGCTGTTCTGTGCGATGCTGTGGTTCCTGTGTGTTTAATTCCTGTGCGATGCTGTGGTGCCTGTGCTGTTCTGTGTGGTGCTGTGGTTCCTGTGTGTTTAATTCCTGTGCGATGCTGTGGTGCCTGTGCTGTTCTGTGTGGTGCTGTGGTTCCTGTGTGTTTAATTCCTGTGCGATGCTGTGGTGCCTGTGCTGTTCTGTGTGGTGCTGTGGTTCCTGTGTGATGCTGTGGTGCCTGTGCTGTTCTGTGTGGTGCTGTGGTTCCTGTGTGTTTAATTCCTGTGCTGTTCTGTGCGATGCTGTGGTTCCTGTGTGTTTAATTCCTGTGCTGTTCTGTGCGATGCTGTGGTTCCTGTGTGTTTAATTCCTGTGCGATGCTGTGGTGCCTGTGCTGTTCTGTGCGATGCTGTGGTTCCTGTGTGTTTAATTCCTGTGCGATGCTGTGGTGCCTGTGCTGTTCTGTGTGGTGCTGTGGTTCCTGTGTGTTTAATGTGCAATGCTGTGGTTCTGTTCTGTGTGGTGCTGTGGTTCCTGTGTGTTTATTTCCTGTGCTGTTCTGTGTGGTGCTGTGGTTCCTGTGTGTTTAATTCCTGTGCTGTTCTGTGTGGTGCTGTGGTTCCTGTGTGTTTAATTCCTGTGCTGTTCTGTGCGATGCTGTGGTTCCTGTATGTTTAATTCCTGTGCTGTTCTGTGCGATTAAAGAATAAAGGTGGGTTATAATTTTTGTTTCACGGATCTGTGAAAGAGGTGTTAGCAGCACTACTGCAGTGGGAATATTATCACTGCCACCCCCTTTAAAAAAGTGCTAACTGAGGCTTTACAATCCATATTCTAACCTCTGCATATATATTCAGAGTCTCAGCTTCTTCCTGGTTCCTATTAACTTGTTGACTGTTCAACGAAAATGTTATTCGTACCATGTTACTGTGTAGGTTTTTGCCATGGCCTCTCTCTGTTCAGCTAAATGTGTATTAACTGATTATTTTAAACCATTGTATTAATCAACCTAATTGAGGGCTAATAATACAATAATTAGAACAAAATAGAACTTGATTGAACCACCCAACTATCAAGCAGGCACCACATAGACATGATCATCCTGGTGAGGTTGAAATCGAATCGGCTTTAAATCCCAACTCGCTCGGCTTCAAAGGACAGGGATTAAAAACAAAATGCAGTTGTCTGTTTGGAACTGGACAGAGAATGGGGATTTACTTAATAGTGCAAATAGATGCCCTGCTTTCAGTTGCATAAGCGTTTATAATCCCAGCTCCCCCGCAACTGTCACTGTTCAGATGGACCATGGCTCTGGACTGGCTCAGGACTGGCTGCTTTTTATTTATCCAAATATGTTATCTAAAACTTTGGTAAATGCTGCAGTCTTCAGAAAAACGAACAAGAGTTTAGGCGAAGAATTCTATAGTAATATATAAAACTAAGCCAAGCAAACAAACCTTTCCACTGGTATCATGGGTGGATGCAGTTTCCAACTGTATTCCAGGCATTTCTTATTTAATTACCGGTGTTGAGCTGTTTCACACCCCTGGCCACATCAATGATTGATTTCCATTACATGAGAGTAGATGTTGAACTTCATGCTGATTTGAACTCAGCTCTCGCCAAGATAAGCACCAACTAAGACGTAGCTTTGCAGTAAACTAATTTGGTCCATCTGCATCTCCATCCATTTGAGTTGTTTTCCATCTGATGATGTAGATATCCTTCTGTCTGGTGTTGATTGCTGAAGTGTAATGCTGGCTCCAGGGATCAGCTCATTTTGCCTCCCCAGCGCATCAGCACACACAACGGCTGCGATGCTAGCTCTGGGGATCAACCCAATGCAGTCTCCCCAACGCATCAGCATGACAACCGTCTGGATTGAGCTAAGTAGGGTACATCTCTGGGGTCTTCAAGTGGGCACCTTCCATCCTTGGTGTTTCGTCGACTAGCCCACGACACCTCAAGAGGGCTTAACAGTGATTCTGGCGACCCAGCATCATCGCCTGCTCAGCCCAGCTTACTTACCTGTACATCAGTGTTACTTTCTTTCTATTGTGCTTGAGATCCCCATCCAGACTCTTTCCATCTCAACCACAGCCAGTTGCTGCTCCTTTCTGCTGCTTCAGAAAAGTTCTTCACTGTTTGACGCAACTCTTGGCCACTGAACCCGACATCTCTGAGAAATCGGGTTGTAGAGTGTGCCACAAATCCTCGACAACCCACCTCCACTGGGTAAACTCGGACTCTCCATCCTCGCTGTTCCGCTTCAGCAGCTAGTTGAGCATACTGAAGTTTCTTCCTCTCATACGCCTCATCCACAGTATCTTCCCATGGCACTGTTAACTCTACCAGATGAACAAGGTGTGCTGATCCAGACCACAAGACAATGTCTGGTCGAAGGTTAGTGGTGGCAATCTCAGGTGAAAAAATAAGCCGTTGACCAACATCTGCCAGCAGCTTCCAGTTGTCCTGGGAGAGGCTTGGTTTTTTACACCTTTTCTTGGTGGTTGCTCTCCTGGACAGAAGAATATTGTCTTTTGTGTGTAATGCTTTGATGGAACTGGTGGCAATTTATTGGTCAGTTTATGCTTGTCTTCCAATGCTAAGGCCAAACGTTGCAGCACCTGGTCATGGCGCCAAGTAAACCGTCCTTGGCTAAGACCCACCTTACATCCTGTCAAAATGTGCCTTAATGTTGCAGATGATGAACACAAAGGACATGAGGGATCCTAAACCACCCAGATGTTTAGGTTCTGTGGTGATGGGAGAACATCATCCTGCTCTGTTCCATTGTCCACAGGTCTTGCCAGCCGATCTTGCGTTGTTCCACACTCTTCCATCTCTTCCATTCTCCCTGTTGGCCTGGGAAATGGCCTTTACACATGTGATCCTTTCCTCCTGATATTGCACCTCATTGACTACCAGCTTCCTCCGTTGAGCTGGTAGTCCACAAGTAGGAGGAGCTGAACTGACACCTCCTTTTCCATGCTGAACTTGCCCCATAATATGTCCGATTCGAAGGACAGCCTTAGCATCTTCCACAGCTTTCTTTGCTGTCAATTTTCTTCCAGTTTTCAACACAGGTGCTGCCTCCCTTACGCATTTGTCGTGTGAATCTACTAATGTCATTTCCAGTCAGACTTTGGCACACTTAAACTCCTCAGTTAGAGCAGAGATTGGTAGCTGCAGTATTCCTTTACCATAAAGTCCCATTCTGCCGAGGCAGCGTGGAACTCCCAACCATTTCCTGACGTATGAACTGATTAAAGCTTCCAGCTTCTCAACTGTTGTCAAGGAAACCTCGTACACAGTCAGTGGCCACAGCAGTCTTGGAAGCAGACCAAACTGAAAGCACCATAGTTTGTTTGCCTGGTAAAGCGTTGCTGTCTATGCTGTTCAACCCTTCCACTGCTTGTTGTCTAACTTCTGCCACATGAACAGACCACACACTTTTAGAGAGTGTATTTGCTAATGGTATGCAGCTGTATTCTGTGATTCTTTTAAATAACGTTCCGCATTGGTGCTGTCTAGCAAAAGGAACTGCTTCAATGCCACATTGTTTTTACCTCTGGCCATGTCAGTCTTGCAGATCTCTTTCCCATATACACGTGCTGTATTACTTCATGTTTACAAACCATAGCATTGCCATTCCCCTTGCATTACGTGTTTGTTTTCTCTTTGGAGAACCATGATGATTTCACTTGTGGTAGTTTGAGATCAGTCCTATTCCTAGAAATTGTGTCTGGATGTCAAACCCCTGTCCTCTGTTGCAAGCATGGTAAATCTCACAGAGGTAAGGTAAAGGATTCTGAGAATCACAGTAAACTCTTCTAAGAAGCTTATTGAGTGGAAATGCTGTTCACCAACAACACCATTCTGTACAAAGTGTCCCAAGCGAAGGCACGTGTGTAACTACATATCCTCCCTGGACCTGAGAAGACTCTCCGGCAGCAGTATGAGCTCATGGAAACTTGGCATGCTGAATATGGGACTTTGCAAGAGTTAGCGATCCGCTTGATTGTGCCACAAGCATGCACTCCTTTTTCAAAGCAGATTCAATCTGGATTTTGGGATACTAAAAGAAGTGTCATTTATATCCTTTATATACCTACCTGCATGCAAACCTCTGCGCTTAAGTTTAAAAGGTAACTTGACATTGCTGTCGATAGGATAAAATCAGGACACTAATAAAATGTACCTTAATTGTAAGGTGACCTGTTAGTGAGGTTTTACAATGTTTCTTTATTTTCTTTAAGACTTGACAGCTGCAAAGTGACAAGCAGCCAGATAATTGCAGACCCCCTGAGATGAAGCATTCTCCTGAGGCGCGCTGGGAGAGAGTGAGCATTCAGCCTGCTAGTAAAAGGTTTTACATATCGCCTGAGATGAAGCGTTCTCCTGGGGAGGGCTGGTCGAGAGCAAGCATTCAGCCTGCTAGTAAAGGGTTTTACAGATCATCTGAGATGAAGCGTTCTCCTGGGGTGCACTGGTTGAGAGCGAGCATTCAGCCTGCTAGTAAAGGGTTTCATATCACAGGCAGGAAAGGAAACCAGCCTTGTTTTATTATGTATTTAAATTTATTGTACAGTATTTCTAAAGCTATTTACGCCCACTAAATATTGCAAATGAACAGCAACAAATTGCAGTTTATTCTTTTCGGTTTATTGCACTCCCTCTCTCATGCCTCTGTCAGAGATCCACTGTAGTCCGATCCTGGAGTTGTGGAGCTAATAGCATCTTAACCCTGGAGTCCTGGCTGGCTCAATCCCAAACTTTGGCCTGGTCCAATTCCTTTTATCCCCATTCCCCTGTAGTCACTTGATGCAGTATTCTAAGTAGGATCAAATTGTGTTCCAAAATCGACCTCACTTAGGCTAATGTGTCCAGTTCTGGTCACCAAAGCGGGATTGTGGTCCTGGAGAGAATCCAGCGAAGAACAATCAGACTAATCCCTAGGCTTAAAGGAATGAGCTACAAAAACAGGCTGGAAGAACAGAGTCTGTTTAGCCAGGAACAAAGAAGAATCAGCAGGGATTTAATTGAAATTGTGTTAAAAGGAGTCGATGTGGTTAATCCAAATCAGCACTTTAAGAACATTACGGAAACCAAGGCCTGAGGAAATGAAGTGGAGTTAGGACAGAGGGGAGGAGACGCTTCTTCACACTGTGTGGATCCAGAGTAGCTGTTCACTAGATGGCGCTGCTGAATATTGCTTCTTTAGAGATAAGGCTGGTCTAGACTGGGTTGCATACGTCTCTGGCAGGCCAATTAGAACTGAAGAGCAGCTCCAGAACTCAAGTGAAAGCAGCTTAAAAACACACAGTATCTGAGTCACTGTAATAAGAACCCCCCAGAATGCAAGGTAAAGCAGTAAAGAGTAAGACAATGTAATTAGAAGCTACCTGCTCTGTAATGCAGATTGTCGGGGGGGGGGGGGGATGTCATGGTTCACTAAATTGATTGGATCTGTAGCAACAGGCATGTTATGTGCTTATCTTCACTGGGAGATTTGTTTGCTCGTGGATTTACGGTATGTAAAGCAATGGCTATAATGAAAGTGTAGTTGCTACAGCTCACTGGAGGAGGGGAGGGACAGTTTAAAATAGCCATCTCTCTGAACCTTATTAAAACTGTTCCATTCATCTTAACCCATACACTGCTGTGTAATGTGGTCCTGGTTTCTGTGGTGGGCTTACAGTATTGGATCGGGTTAACTATGTGAACTCTTAAGATTTTAAAGACTTTAGTCATGTCCCACCTAAATGTTCTTTGTTCAAGGCTCAGTAGGTTTAATTCTATAAGTCTTCAAAGCACTGGGATTAGTCTGGTTGCTCTTCTCTGGACTCTGGATGCTACAGGTTACCTGACACCCTGCACTGGGCATGCTGCAGGCCTGTGGAATGTTGACAGGAGGGGTAGGGGTGATACTCGAACTGGATGATCTTATTGATTAACAGCGTGTGTTTTGTTTGACCTTGTGTTGGAGGGGGATTCTCGTACAGCGCGTGTGTGTGTGTGGTTTACCTCATGTTGGTGAGGGATTCTCGTACAGCGTGTGTGTGTGTGTGTGTTTTACCTCGTGTTGGAGAGGGATTCTCGTACAGCGTGTGTTTGTTTGACCTTGTGTTGGAGGGGGATTCTCGTACAGTGTGTGTGTGTTTTACCTTGTGTTGGAGAGGGATTCTCGTACAGTGTGTGTTTTGGTTTACCTCGTGTTGGAGAGGGATTCTCGTACAGTGTGTGTTTTGGTTTACCTCGTGTTGGAGAGGGATTCTCGTACAGTGTGTGTTTTTCCTCGTGTTGGAGAGGGATTCTCCTACAGCATGTGTTTTACCTCGTGTTGGAGGGGGATCCTCGTACAGCATGTGTTTTACCTAATGTTGGAGAGATTCTCATCCAGAGTGTGTGTTTTGGTTTACCTCGTGTTGGAGGGATTCTCATAGTATTTATTGTCCTCTTGGAGGCTGCAGGGTGCTGTTTTCCAATAGCCCTATGGCAGGAGGAAGTGATGCAGGGAAGGGGTGCAGTGCTCATGGACAATAATGAACCTGATTACTGGTAGCTGGGCAGCATGGTGGCGTGGTGGTTAGCGCTGCAGCCTCACAGTGCCAGGGTCCTGGGTTTGATTCTAGCCTAGGGGTCTGTCTGTGTGGAGTTTACATGTTCTCCCTGTGTTCACATGGGTTTTCTCTGGGTACTCTGGTTTCCTCCCACAGTCCAAGTCCTGTTCATGTTTATAGGCTTTTAATTGCCCTGTGAGTGTGTGTGTGTGTGTGTGTGTGTGTGTGTGGTGCCCTGTGATGGACTGGCTTCCCATCCAGGGTGTAGTCCCGCCTTGCTCCCTGTGTCTGCTGGGTTAGGCTCTGGCTCACCGCGACCCTGTAAAGGATTAAGCGATTAATGATAATGAATGGATGGATTACTGGTAGCTTATTGGCCAATTAACAATTAAGAACAAACGCTAGTTAAATGTTTAAACAAACACACTGTGAAACAATACTTATGTTAATAAAGTACTACTACTGCAGATACTACTACTATAGAAATGATGCACAGAGGCCAGTGTCAGACCTTGCAGTTATACTGCACTGAGCTTATGGAAATAACTTCCACAATTCAGTTACCACCCTTGCTGCACTAATGCAGTAGCTGTGTCTGGCACAGACACCGTACTGAGCTTGGAAGAATAACCAAGTACCTAACAGATTTTAATATGACAACAAAGGCAATTCCTTGGCAGCCATTTCCAGCACCCTGCCAGGAACGGAGGCTCTAATTGAATCAAATGGAAATCGCGTTGAACAGCATATAGATTGGAATCTCTGAATGAGGGGAAAACGGCACCCCCCATAGTAACAGTGTATGGAAACTGTACCTTTCACATTCTATCGGAGACCGATCTTTCGATTTATCCACCATTTGCGGTTTGTAAACACCTTGAAGCAGGATTTCAAAAGAACCAGTCAGGTGGACTAGCGAGCCCTGTGTGTGTCTGTGTTTGTGCCTGTCTCTGTGGAGTTCCTGGAGTGGGAGAGGGCCGGCAGGCATGGCATGGCTGGAATTTCACTTCCCTCTGCAGCCCTGTTGACTGTGCAAGGTCAGATTGCAGCCTGCCTGGCGTGGGCAGCATGATAATGAGGCTCCTGAAACGCACAGCAATGCACCAAAGAACCCCGTTTAATACGAGCCAGCATGCCTTTAAAATACCTCAATAATCCTGGGCGGGACAGTACCCATTCCTGCATTCACTCCTGTACCTCTGTCAAGCGCAGAGTCCTGTTCCAAATAAAACAATTCCACTTCATCTTGCCATCACTTTACAGGTCTTGGAGTTTCATATAACAATTGCCCCACTATTCTGTGTTTGATTTTATAAAGGGATTTTTTCAGAGCAGTTAGCAAAGCATAATTTTTAAAAGGGGAAGCCCAAACCTGAAATGTAGGTTCAGATTTGTAATGACCTTATCTGAATAATAACAGGGGTGCAATTTTGGCACTATGGGCTTGATATGGGCAGGTTTGATAATTTAGCACCAGTAGGCGCTCTGGTGCTAAACTTGCAAAACAATTTAGCATCAATTTTGAAAATGATTTGTACCCCTAAATAAGCTGCAAATGTTGTGAGAGTCTCTTCCATTTTTGGACAGCACCTGATTTATAATCATTTTGATTATATTGAAAATAATACTACCGAATGGGTATAAAAAGTATGACCATATATCTGTCTAAAGTAACACATAAACCAGCGTTTTATTGACAAAATAACCTTTATAAAACTAAATTGGATTAAATAATGTCATGAATTGAAAAGCAGATGGATGCATATGTTTTGCTTGAGTCATATGCAGAATCCGTTTACTTTTAAACATTGACTTCTAGTTCTGGGTGTTTTACTGATAGAATTAACAACCGGGAGACGGTTGCTTTGAAAATTTAAAGGATACCAGTTTTGACATTTTGTATTAAAAAAACCAAAAAAATCTAAAGCCATTTGCTGGAGAAAAAATGAGAACAGAAATGCCTAATATACTATCTCTCTAAGGAGGCTCGTGTGTGTGTGCGCGCACGCGCGTGTCACCTCTTGAATGTTTTACATCCAGTATATCTTGATGAATTCTCTTGGCGCTGGTTCGTGTTGGACTGTATACAGTAAGTGCTTATGATCAAAGGGATAGTGCACAATGTAAACGAATCAGAACACCTGCTTTCAGTGTGCAATGGGCATGCCCTCTCCATTGCACTGATTCTAGAAGCGTGTTTGTTTGCTAGCTGCTGTCTTTAGTAATAAGGCAAGGTTAATTCCTCGGGGGTGAGGTATAAATAATAGAGGTAATGATGTAAATCAGACCATCTCTGCACTGTGCCAGGGAAGGCGTGCTTCAGAACTGCACACCTGCCTGGGACTGTCGGGCTCGGGGTACGAGGCCCAGTGCCAGCTCCATTGGGAGATACCAACTACTTTCAGGTTGGGGGTACGAGGCCCAGTGCCAACTTCATCAGGAGATACCAACTACTATGGGGCCGGGGGTCTGAAGCCCAGTATCCACTCCGTTGGGAGATACCAACTACCGCTGCTGGGGGGGTTAACAACAGACAGAGAGAGAAGCCAGTGTTGGGGCTAAAATGAACCTTTTGACTGCCATGAAAATAGAACGTTTGAGTTCCCACTGTGCCACGGTAAATATGTATGTCTTACATTGTTCTACTGAAGAGCTTTACAAACGCACAAAATCCAATTCGTATTATACTATAAAGATAGCTTCAGATGGGAATTCTGTAGGAACTGGGGAGTTTATGACTTTGTTTGTTGTCAGTTTCATTGACCAACCCTAATCTCTTACATATCTATGCATAATAAAACCAACTGATGATTGGTTTATGTTATACTTGAATAAAAATGGGGGGGGGGGGGGGGGGGACTTTTTCCGTAGTTGGCTTAACCTTTCATCTCTCAGATTAACAGAATTAAAGTCCCAGCACTTAGGATTCTCCAGACAAGCTCCAAGCCAGAGATTGCTGATCATATGGGAGCAGCAGAACCCAGAACCACTCTGAGAGATTGCAAACACCCTGCCATGAAGAGTAAGGGAAACAAGAAAACAACAAAGCAATCACAATGACTTTAGAAGGTGTCTTAAAAATTGCAGATTATTCCAGTGGCTGGATATTTGAGTGAAGAGGTGCAGACAGAGGCTGCAACAGCATGATAATGCTGAGGACTGAGCCAGAGTCCACTGCCTGCACTGAGTGACTGGCATTGAAATGAGAAGAAGGAGCAGAGGGGTTCAGGAAGAAATGGATGCAATATTAGGAACACCTGCCATAACACTGTCAATGAAGTGTAGTCCCATGAGCAGTCTGCGTAGCAAGAGGTTTCTGTTGTTCTGAGGGATATGTGACTATCCCGCTTCCTAAGTGTATTTGAGGGAATGGGGCAAGAGTCTAAAATAAGGGGATTCTGTCTGTAACTGACATGAAAAACTGAAATATGTACTATGAATGAAACTCCTAGCGGGTATAGTTTCAGAATTTTTCTATTGCCACATGCCTATTATGTATTGAATCATTTGTAGGCCTGCTTTGTGATTTGTCCTTCTTTGCACTCATTAAACAACAGTCATACTTGTGCATGCTGTTAAGATGGTGGAATGCTGTTTAAAGACGGTGCTCACATTTAAAAAGAATGCAATGAAATGACCTTAACAAGTGCAACGTTGCGTAAGCAGCCTTCACAGAATTCAGTGCACACATGGACAAAAAATTAAGAATGTGGCAATATACCATTTCTGCAAATATACCCTGAGGTAGTTCTATTAACGATGAAATAACTGCCATTGTAAATCGTTCGTGTTTGTCCTTCGCTTGTCCTTGAAGTGTTAGAGAATGCTAAACTGTGTAGTCTTGGATATGGAAGTCCCAGACAGTCACCTACAGTAGCATCAGCGCCAACAGTCTGTATGACCTGCTGTCTCGCTCCCACTGTCCCACAGTACTGGGTATCGGTAAAGTTGCAAAACAAATGAAATAATAACACATGTTGAAATTGTCAAACGTGTTGTCAAGAGCATGTTGTGTGACACACACTAACGCTTCAGGTATTAGCCACACTGCTGAAGGCACCAGAACTGCCGCGCCGTATTGAACCCATAGTCCGGGATAAGCAGACAGACTGCCTACTCACTCTGCCATTGCTAATGAAACTGAGGAAACATGGTCATTAAACCAGAGGACTGACGTGTTCACATTGCAGTTACCCAAATACAGTTTCTCTGTTTTCATAAATGCGTTAAGATCCTTTGATTAGATTTTAGGGGCTGTAAAGTTAGCGGTTTATGTTGAAAGTAGTTTTGAATTGGCTTAATAGCAAAGAGATGATGATTACTATGTATTCTTAATTTTTTGTCAATGACTAGGAGTTTCTCAGTTCTACTTACTGCTATAGATATATGTAATGCAGGCTACTGTCTTTATATTGGTGAACACCAGCTACTGTAGTGCACAGCAGTGCATTGCTGGAAAACTGTAGAAAACTTTCCAAAGTGGTGGAGTACCACCCATAATCACGCTGGATCTTACTGCTAGTCTAGCCCAGGTTAGACATGTCCTAGAACTGAAGAACCGCCCTCAACACAATGTCTGAGTAATCACACGCACAGTGAATGCAAACGTCTTAAAAAGGGATACTAAAAGAAAATGACAATTGTAGCCGCTTCCTCTTTTTAAGCGCTTTTCTATCACTTCTCTGTGAAAGCAGTAGCTGCTGGGGACTCAGGATTGACACGGGAGCACTAATTAAACTAGATGACCACTGAGCAGCGGTTTCACTTCTGTGCTATGAGATGGCTGTCAGATAACACGTTTAAAGGGGGGTGTGGAAGGACACAGTTGGGTGGGTTTCGTATCAGAAGAGATTTCACACGCTCTCCATAAAGATCAGAAGACGAGCTTCACTGTTTCTATGATAGGGTCCTTTTAATGCAGGGCTGATACAGAGTCAATTTAACAAGAGAGAGATTCGGTTTATTGACCCCCTCCAGGGATTCTGTGTGCCCTATTTCCCATCCATTCTGTATAGCAATCTGCAGCCCGTCTTCACGCCCAGGCTATGATGACCCTGTTGCTTATTATAGTGGAGGCAGGCATATGTAACTTTTGCATGTATCTGCATAAAGAAATCGTGCAGCTCTGTGGTGTGTGTTCAATTAAACTGGCTGTTAGTTTATCTTCTGGTGTTTTGTATATTCGTATTTGTTCAAATTGGTTACTTCAGTGAATAAAAATAAACACCAAACCACAGACAGACAGACAGACAGACAGACAGGCGACTTTCCTGGTTCAATAAAATGTCAGTTTCTGTCCCGCGTTTTCCAAGTGGCAGTCCGGATGTTACAGTGCTCCCATACTGGACGAGATGCGGGAGATTGTTTACATTATTCATTGCCCAGTGGAAGCTCCCTGCCTCACAGGCTCAATAACGCATGCCTTCCAGTTTGTTTGGATTCTCCTATGAAAATACTCTCCATTGGTTCAGGCTACTTGTGAGCCTTTTTATCTGCCTAATTGCCTATGGTAATTATCCTTTGTAGAGATTGCTGTATTATATTGTGTATAATAACTGGTAAGTGATACTTCATTTGGAGTTATTGGATATTGGACAGATATTTAATATCATTGCACAAGTTGTAAAAAAAACCCAAAAAAAGAGTGGATTTGGTTGTATGAATATATACTCTCTCTTTATCCATGTAGTTTTTGTGTTTTTAACAAAATGGTCATTAAATGATTGTTTGATATTATTCTGCCCAATATCTGGTGATCCGTATTGTATCGTGACCTGTGAATCGCTGTATGTCCTATCGTGGCATTAGGGTATTGTTAGAACCCATTACGTATCCTCCTTTGTATTTTCCTCCTTTTGTGTAGCTCTATCAATATGATTATGCTATAAAAACACTACCTGATAAATAAGTGACGTGCATTGTAAACCGATGCAGAGCTGTACCGAGGGCTGGGCACAAAGCTGGGAGGGGTGGAAAAATGACAAATTCATTGCCACTCGAGGAATCATTTTATTTTGCGGTTCTCAATGTTCTCTCTTGTCAGCTGTCAGCGCCCCCCTAGCATAGTCTGAAGATCACACACGCCTCTGCACTAGCAAAGGGAATGCATCACAGAGAGGGAGAGAAGAGGAAGCACATACGCTTTCTCAAAAGTGGCAGAGTGGGCTGGCAAAGGTTGCTGGCTCAGGTGAAAGCTCAACAGGAAAGTCTCTCAAACTTGGTGATTCTCTCCATCGAGCACACGTTAACCAGCTCAATGACCAGCTCTGTGACACTCTAGTAGACGAGTTTGGGAGTGTTAAGACCAGGAGAGTTCCTCTGTAAATGGGCACCCTGTTGGCATTTCAAGCTGTGTTTATCAGGTCTTTTTTTTTATATAATATGATTTAGTTACAGATTGACTGGTTGATGAAGTGTGACAATAACGAATTGCCTTTTTGTTAACTTTATAGATGGAAATGCAGTTATGTCTTTCTGAATAAGCTTCATGCAATTAAGTAATTGCAGTATGGATGGGAGCGAAAAGAAACGGGAGGGGGTGAGGGTAGGGTGGCGCAAATATGATTGCCTCCCCTGGGCGCTGAAGTGCCTAGTTACGGCTCTGAACAGATGCAACTATGCAGAATCGTACAATGTATGATTACAAGCCTAACTCAACACTGCTTGTCCTATTTCACAGAACTGCTATCAAGCAATTAGATGCTGGCCTCCACACCTGAGCCCTGAGTTTGCACAGTCTGGCAATAAAATGCAGTCCCTGGATAATCTCTGAAACAGTCTGTCTCCCTGCTATTGATTGTTGCTCTCCATGTTTACAAAGATGTTCCTGCAGCTTGGAAGCTGTTCCCTCCAGCACAGCCAGCTCTGCTCTGGGCAGGGTTGATGCACAGGGCGGCGTGCCAGATTCTGCTGAACTGGATATTCCACTCCGCAGAGAATCAGGCAGCTGCGATCAAGTGCTGACACTTCAATCCATAATCCCATCCCCAGATCTCCTGCCATTGCTGGGGGGCCTATACAGTGATTGGGATATAGGGGAGCCCCCGTCTGTGCGTTTGTTTGTACATGACAGCAAAGTAGAGGTATTTGTAATATCCAGGTGCTAAAGATGTAACCATTGTGAAACGCAGGTGTTAGTGCCTGTGCAGTAGTCAGGGTGAAGTGTAAAGATACTTCATTTTTATGTTCAATCATTATTTCTCAAATACTCGTACATGTTGTACATATTCTTGCACAATTAATGTTGCTGCAAGTTATACAAATAGTCCAGATATAAAAAAGGAAGTTTAAAGGGGATCTTAATTGATAATGAAATGCATTGCACCAACCTGCCCTGTCGTGCTGATAATAAAATGCATTGTTTTACTGCCTTCAGGTTCTCCTGCACTTCAGTGAAGTTTTTTGTTTGTTTGTTTGTTTTTACCTTATGATGTTTGCAATTCATTGAGTGGTTCTTATTGCAGTTACTCAAATACTGTGTTTTAACAGTTTTGATAATTCTGTGCTAAGGTGTATCCACATGTGTTTACGAGCTGCTGTTCAGTTCTAGTTGCCTGCTATAGACATATGTAACACAGACTAGATCAGGTGTCTTAAAAGAGAAGAGCCAGTGCCATCTAGTGAACAGCAACTTTGAATCAAGTTTGCTGGCAGTACACTGATGTGCTGTAGATGGTGCAAGTTCTTACCAATAGACAAACAATTTGGATGATCTAGCCTATATTATAATTGTCCATGGCAGCAACAAAAACTGAAGAGCAGCTCCTGAGCTCGGAGGAAAGCACCTTACCCCAGACTGATGAAGTAAGACACTATTTGAGTAATTGCAGTAAGAAGCACACAGAATGACTGCAAACATCATACAAGCATAATTTTGCTTTTTTTTTTTTATAAAATAACATTTGCCTTCAATTTCCTACTACAAATCCCATAGCTCCTGCTAGATGTTATATCTCAGACATTGACCAATCACCATAGAGCACTACACCAAATTCCAGTGTTCAGGAAACCAGAACCACACATACCTGGTGCCTTCTGTAACATGGCGCATCCTATCCACTGCACTTTTAAGTTTTTATTTGTTTTTAGTCAATAGTCTCACCATGGCAAAGCACCTGTAGTCCTTATGCCTTATTCAGGGACTGTGGCAGTTGATTCTTGACTGAACCTTTTCATGAACGGGAGAGGCAAGGGGGTGAAAATTATGTTTTACAAAAATAAATTTTAATTTCAAAGCTATTCCTGAGTATAGTCTTCATTTATTGTGGTTTTGTAATAGTGAATACATCGTGTGTAGAGTATCTCGAATTGTATAAGAGACATTTTGCAGTATTTGACGAGCCAGAAGTACTCTGCTTCCCTTTGAGGTCCTCTCACCCAAACAGCACCAGATCTCATGCATTGAGACACCCTGCACACAACGTACTACTTGCAGTGTACTTTGAGGAGTACAGGACCCTGAATCCCCTGTGTACTGCCAACAGCCCTGTAGATTTCCCCGAGTCCCCCCGTCCTTCTGGAATAAGAGTGAGCCAGGACATTGTGTTCACATTGCTGGGCACCCTGCAGTACCAGCGAGTCCTGTAGCCTGGAATGCCAGCCCAGGCAATATCCCTTATTATAGCACTGATGTTTCGACACACTCATCAAAGGAGCCCTTTGAAGGCTGGCTTGTTCTGGGATCCGATCAAAGCTCATAAATAATAGATCAGATGGGTATTGTTGAGAGACGAACACAACAGAAGCCCATTGTCCTGGGGCTGCTTCGTTGTTCCAGTTGGGAAGAGGCTGTGTGTTTGAGAGTGTTTGTTTCAAAGCTGGTGTTCCAGTGTTCACTGTTGGAGTCGGCTGTCAGAGATGAGCCCTGTGCAGTATGCTGCAGTGTACTTGCATAGTTTTAATTCAGTCAGCTGGTCCGCACAGGGGTGAGGAATAGGTGGGGGCACAGGCACGTTGGTTAAATATTTGTATCCAGTTTTTTGCACTTTTTTAAAAGGTTCTTATTGCAATTACTCAATGTCGCTGCTTTTTTTTTTTTTTTTTTTTTTTGGATAGGTCTGTGTTGGTGCTTTGACGGTGGGTTAAGGAGCTGCTCTTCCATTCTGGTTGCCTGTCACAGATGCACTGTACGTAACATAGGCTTGATCAGTCAGAGGTGCTGCTTGTTGATCAGACTTCGACTTCTGAAAAGATGCTGTCTGACTTTGTCAGGTTTTCACGATTTCGGGTTGCAAAATGTTTGCTATTGTGACTAGGCTAGCTTCACAACTTTTTTCAAAAATTGTTAAATATTTTTTTTTATTTTTCTTTAAACTAGGAAACAAGCAATTACCAGAGTTGTACAGCCTGTCCCTAGGAATAACTATGCTCTCTCGTGTCCCTGCCTCCTGCAGCCTGTCCCCGGGTGTAACTCTGCTCTCTCTGTGTCCCTGCAGTCTGTCCCCAGGTGTAACTCTGTTCTCTGTGTCTCTGCAACCTGTTCCTAGGTGTAACTCTGCTCTCTCCTCCCCAGGCTTTGCAGCCTGTCCCCAGGTGTAACTCTGCTCTCTCCTCCCCAGGCTCTGCAGCCTGTCCCCGGGTGTAACTGCTCTCTCCTCCCCAGGCTCTGCAGCCTGTCCCCGGGTGTAACTGTGCTCTCTCCTCCCCAGGCTCTGCAGTCTGACACTGAAGAAGCTGGTGGTGATGAAGGAGCTGGATAAGGAGCTCATCTCAGTGGTCATCGCTGTCAAAATCCAGGTAGAGATTAAAGTAGAAATTGTCACAAATGTACACGTGATACAAAGAAATTCAGGGTCAAGTGGACCTTCTCTGGGGAGGAGTTTCCTGCTTGTGGTTTGAAGATTCATAACCCTCATGAGATTGAGATGAGCAGTAGGCATTGTGCACTTGCAGAGGCAGAGCTGTGGAACCCATTGTGAGAAAGTGTCTGAAGGTAGAAAGATGTCCATTTGGATGACCACTGCCCTCATTTCATCATGTTGGGCATGACCTACACTAATAACAATAGTATCACATTGAATCTAGTTTTAAGGTCTTTCTGTCAAAAAGACAATGACCCAAAGAATTGAGCTACCTCTTTTGGTCCACTTAACCAGGAATGACCCTCCTGATTTGAAATTATTTAAAAAAAACGTTTCAAGAAGAAGTCCATAATGTCTTCAGCTCCAATCACCTTGGGCTCTGAGCTGACTTAACTACCTGCATGAAGCTACACAAGGCTGACCTGCTCAGTACTTGGATGGGGGCCTCCATGGGAATGGTGGTGCTCCAGAAAGTGGTGTTGGTGGCCCAGTAAGGGCGCTTACTTTCTCTTCCCTCTGAGATCCAGCACTGTTAGTGTAGTTAGGGATTGACCTTGCTGTGCTTGAGTGCCCAGATTCCGCTGAACTTATTTATTTTGATGCGTCTCGGGTTCTTCACTGAAACACACTAAATGGATATATGATCGGCATCACCTGCTCTCCTCATCCACCCAGCCAGCCAAGCACAGATCATTGCAGCCGACTGGCTTCTGAAAGGAAAGTAAACGTCTCGTTAAGTGGCAAAGCCTCTGTGACTCTGCACAGTAAACAGGTTTCAGGAAGTTTCAGTGGAAATCCCACAACAATAAGCTCCTCTAATAGGTGAGTGATTTAACACATTACTTTGGGCACTCATCAGAAGTAAACCCAGAATAGTTCAGATTGCCTGCCACAGACATATATTGCATAGATTAGATCAGCCACATTAGTAAGCACCAGCGCCATCTAGTGCACAGCTGTGTATAGCCAGCGATACAAAAAGAAACTTGATCTAGAGTAGCTGATCAGTAGGGCTGGCTCTTCTGTAAAGATACTTAAAAGCCGATCTAGCCTGTGTTATGCAGGGCCAGAGCCGAAGAGCAGCTTTTAAAGTCTATCACAAAGTGAAACACACAGTATTTATTTGAGCAATTGCAATAAGAAGCATTCGTAATGACTATAAACATCATTAGGTGAGGGGCAGTAAAAGTAAATTAAGAAAATGTCATTTGAAGCGACTCTGTCTTTAAAGATCCCATTGACGTGTTTGGAAGAGCAGGAGAGCTAACCCTGGTGTCATCAATGACTTCCCAGAGAGATCAGTTCAGCCCTGTCTCAAATAGCAAGACTTCAACTCCCACACTATGAAAAGCTGATTCAAGTGCCTCACGTCATTAAAACTTAGGCTTTCCAAACCCCTCAGCACAGCTCAGCCTCCAGCCTGCACTGCCTGAATCTGACACACTGCCTTGTAATTGCAAAGGGCCTGTCTGCATTTTTGTGATGAAACTGACACAGACAGTATCTAAGTAATGTAAAGATAATAATATTAGTAATTAAAAACAAGTTTACCACCATGGATTCTTACCTGATCATAATGTAATCTCCTCCTTGTGGCTGAGGAGCTAATAACATTGACGCCAGCATAAGAGACTCTCGAATGCAGCGCTTGCTGTTTAGTTTGTGGTTCACATCCAGCCCTTGGCTTTCCATTCAATTCAATGGGCTGAGATTCCAAGTCATTACAGTAGCCGGATACTGTCCTTTTGACTCTATTTATCTCTGACAAAAATAGCTTTCTGTCTGTGTTAGGAAATCAATCAAAACCATAAAGGTTTTTCCTGTTTTTTTTTTTTTTTCTTGAAATGTGTTCAGCTGTATGATTTGGTATGTTTTTTATAGTTTTTCTTTTTTAAAGTGGCATACCTGGTAAGGGCAGGGTTGTGTAGATCTTCACTGGGGATTCCAGATTGAGTGTTGTGTTGTCTCTGGTGCTCCTAGTTAGGGAGGCAAAATCAACATAGTGCTATAGCAGACCCCACTGACCAGGTTCCCCCATAGGCTTAAAGCAGACACTTGCAGGACTCTCCACCAGGGGGCGGTAGCTGCAATGTCTAGCCCATGGGTGTAAAGAGGCGATTGGCTTGGTCGTGTAATTGGAGGATGCCCATTGGCATTCAGTTCTCCTGAGCTGTGTGGGGGATTGATGTGATGTGTAATTGGGCATACTAAGTAATTCATTAAACATACCTTGATTCATGTTAAGAGTAGTCACCAGAGCTGTTGAATTAAGATATTGTTTAGTAAGCTCAGGTTTTAATAGCTTAAACTACAATATATTCTAGTCTGTTATGTGAGGTCTCTACCGTACCCACAATCCTTTCAAGCCTTTTGTTATGAATCCAGCCAGTAGTGTTTATTGATTCATTTCACTTCGATTCCTCTTTGAGCTTGTTGCCAAGGGAGATATGCTTCGCTGATGGACCTAACACAATTAAGTGCGCACAAGAAGCCTCACAGTCAGAGTTGGAGGTCGCCACGGAGCGCTGTAAAACTTTAATGGATGGGGAGGATTATTCCTGCTGCACCTAGGCACAGCTAAAACATAGAGAGAACTGTAAAGAGAATAACTGAAGTTTTCATCCTGTTCCTCAGGGCTCCAAGAGGATCCTGAGGTCTCATGAGATCGTGCTGCCCCCTAGTGGACTGGTGGAGACAGACCTGGCTCTCACGTTTTCACTGCAGGTAGTACCCATCTTACATCTTCAGTGGCAATGCAGCACTGGTGGATAAGCAATGGTAGCACTGGGGCAGCTACAGTGGAAAGAAACTGCCATTGACAGAATGGTGCCACAACATTTTCATATTCTCACAAACCAGTGCAGAAACAAGCACACCTTTACCTGCCCCTTTTATTTGTATGCTGTTTGCAGTCATTCCGATTCATTCTCATTGCTCTGACGTCTTGCTTTGGGTGTTGTGCTACATATTTCAAAGTGTTTTAGTCTTTGTTAAGGTGCTTTTACTATGAGTTCAGAAGCTGCTGTTCAGTTACAATTGCTTGCCATAGACATGTGTTGGCTAGGTCAGCTGAAGTGTCTTTGTAATAGTTAGCACTAGTGCACAAGCAGCGTCCTGCCAGAAAATAAAGATGACAAGATGGCGCCGGCTCTTTCTTCTATAAAGACACCATGGCTGCCTATGTTACAAGTGTCTATGGCAGGCAACTAGAACTGAGGAGCAGCTCCTGAACTCAAAGGCTTGGTGGTCCAGTGGCTAAAGAAAAGTGGTTGATACTAGGAGGTTACCTGTTCAAATCCCAGCTCAGCTACTGACTCACTGTGCGTGACCCTGAGCAAGACACTAACCTCCTTGTGTTCCGTCCTTCTGTTGAGACGTGACTGCAGCAGTTTTTGATGCATAGTTCACTCCTCGTCTCTGTAAGTCACCTTGGATGCAAGCGTCTGCTAAATGACTAATTAATAATAAATAAATCTCAGCATTGGAGTAATTTCAATGAGAGCCATTTGGAAACACATCATTAACAGATAAAAAGCTACTTACTCTTAAAGTTTAGGGGTATGGTTGGAGATCATAAAAAACACAGCTAGAGTCAAGCGGCCATAGTTTTAATAATGGAGCGCTAACCAAGGTTTTTAAATCTTATTAACGCTTTTATCTGTATTGTATTTCAAATGTTTGCACATTTTGAATTAACTTGGAAGAAACAAAGTGTCTTTTTCTTGTTCATTACCAGAAGCTGACATTGAGTTTTAAAACAGCGATTTACAGGGTTTTGGTTTTACTTGCATGTGAGAAGCTACAATGCACTGTAGTATAGAAACATCAGACATTTGGAATATAATGGAAGTGTTCAGTGGCTGCCTCTAATCAAGATGAGTGTATTTCTCGTGCACTCCTTTCTGTGTCTCATATGAGGAGTGCAAGAGAAAGTACATTGAACACATTAAACATGGTATTAACATACTGAATCTGTTTTTATAAACTGTTGTGGTTTAAACGTTTCAAATGCTTTGTCATTGACATTCTGAGTGCCAGATCTACGCTATCAGTGAAAGTGTAGTTGCTGCTACCAGGTTCCAATGTGGACTTCTATTTAACATTGTAGCATTGGAATTATTGAATGACAAGGTTGCTAAAGCCTAGTTTTCCCATGCTAACCCATGCTGTGTTGTGTATGCGATTGCACTACAGTACCCTCACTTCCTGAAGAGGGAAGGCAATAAGCTTCAGATCATGCTGCAGAGGAGGAAGAGATACAAGAACAGGACCATCCTGGGGTACAAGACGCTGGCTGTGGGCTCCATCAACATGGCTGAGGTACTGTGAGCTCCCCTCAAACATTGAGGACCACTGTAGGGATTTAAACAGCAGTGGACTTACACAGCCTTCCCTCCGAATCCCTTGGGTGATTTATTTACTGACCCCACCCCCCATGTTACTATCCCCAGTTATACACCTTGCCAGGTTCATTAACTTGCAAATAGCAAGGCCATTTCCTGATAGACAGCATCCTTTATGATGCCCAACAACTATTTGATTTAAATGAAAAGGCTTTATTGCTTTATTACTAGCGCGGCAGTACAACACGTTGGTTTCTTATGGTTGCTTTGTGAGACCTTGACACACATTCATTCATTACTGATACAAATCCTCATTCACCAACAAAACATGTAATAAGTAAGAGATTATATTTCTATTTCGTTATCATGAAGTACTATCTGCTAATCAAACCTACCTTCTACACTGCAGCCCAGCACTAAAGATCTGAGCTACTCAAACCCACTACCTTCCACACTGCAGCCCACTCCTGCCCCCACACTCTCCGTCAGCTCGCATTACACAGGGCTGCACAGACACAGCCACACATAGGAAACACAGCGAGAGAAAGGAGATCAAGCTCTTAGTGCTCCACTTCAGAGACACTTATCCTTAAACAGAACGCTTCTCTCCAGTGTAAACGATCCTCTAGTGTTTCTTGGCGCAGGGACAAACCTGGACTTTTCCTATTGAAATATTCTTTCGTTGTATAAAGGTTGAGTCACAGAGAATAACAGGCGTGTCCATGTCATGCATGTGCCCTATTAGTTTCTCATGCAAGCGTGGACTGCAGCATGTCCTGTCAGCAGGATAGTGTATTTGGCACCAGAATCATCTGTTTTCTACACAGGAACAAAGAAGCAAGAACAAACCCATCTCTTGCTCTAGAATGGAAAAATAAGGAGGCCCACAATGTTACTGATTTGTTTGTTTTAAATACCGTACACTTCAAACCCCGGATTATCTCGCCCCAAATGGTACCTTGACTTGGGGAAACACGCGCATGTTTAGAACAGTTCTAATGAATATTTCATATATTGTTCGACCGAAAATGTGTCCTTGCCCATGTAATATATATTTAGTGATTCTAAAATAATTCTACAATTCTATGTCTTCTTTAATATCTTCAACGCCCACATATGACAAGAGTGCTCTTTTGTACAGTGCAGTAGGTTTTATTTATTTGAGTTTATATATTACATATATAACCCCACATGCCTGGTAACTGGCTGGGCTCCAGAACCTACACTGTGTTTATTACAGTGTAGTCTTTGTTTGAAGCCATATCTGGTTTTAATGCTTCAGTAGAAAACGACAAACAGTGCTTGCAGAGCTCATGATTAATCCACAGATCCGGGTAACTGAGGGTTAGGTCGTGTTGACAGTGAATTGTGCTGGCTGTGCTGTGCAGTATATCCTCAAGCAGACACCAGGCTCCTGGCTACTTTGAAACACATGAAGATCAGACAAGCGGAACTCAAGTTGAACAGGGCTCTGCTGGCTTCTGCTGCTGCTTCCTCTTGTTATTTAGAGGCTGTGGGGTCCGTGGTTAAAGAAAAGGACTCGTAACCAGGAGGTCCCGGGTTCAAATCCCAGCTCAGCCACCGACTCGCCGTGTGACCCTGAGCAAGTCACTTAACCTCCTTGTTCTCCGTCTTTCGGGTGAGACGTTGTAAGTGACTCTGCAGCTGATGCATAGTTCACACACCCCAGTCTATGAAAGTCGCCTTGGATAAAGGCATCTGCTAAATAAACAAATAAATAATAACAAAGTGTTTTATTAATTCAGCACACACATTAACTGAAGATAATAGAAGTGACAGAGTTGTATGCATTTCAGTCTTGTTAACAAGCTCCATTTTCAATGTGTTTGACTATACAGGCAGTTCTCGCACTTGCGACACAACTGGTTCTTGAAAATCGCGTTGTAAGTTGAAGCACATTTTTCCATTTGAACAATGTTATAAATTGGGGTTACGCTCCTGACTCTTCAGCCAGATATTATATTTTTACAAAAATGATGCGTTATATTGTACTCATGTAAATATTTATTTAACTGTTTACACTCAGCCCGGTGATTACGTTAATTTTACTCTGACGGCTACCTGGCTTGTTTAAAAGTACAGACTCGGGGCTTTCCAATGACGTATTCATTGTGTGTATGTGGTACTCCTAGTAGGAAATACATTCGCCTGAATTTAAGCCCCTCATCATGTGACAGAGTTCACAGCTTAGGTTTCGTTTTGAGGTAGTTGCTCTTGTCAGTCATTGTTAACGTCAAATACATTTAAAAAAAAGTTAGATGCATACAAAAAAACAAAACCTAAAAAACACTAGACTAAGTCATGTCGCATGACTCTGGTCTCGCCGTGTCGTAAATGCCGTACCGATGTCGTAAAGTCGAAGCAGGGTAATAATGCAAGAGAGTCGTAAGTGCCGTGTTTCGTAAGTCGAGGATCGTCTGTACTGCACTAATTCCCTGCCGCCTTTTCTCAATCGCTTTGACTTTTTTTTACCAGGGTACATCCAGGAGGGGTAATAATAATTTTTATTTAACGTAGCGCTTTTCACAATAAAAATTGCCGAAAGCCCTTCACATGAATAAAACCAATATTAATAAAAGAATGCAAGAAAAGCAATAAAAACAAAAGAAACATACAGAACAGTAAAACAAGGCAGAGAGTAAAATGAACATCATTTTAGCATAAAAACGCTGCATTGTAAAAGTGTGTTTTAATCTTGTTTTAAAAGCAGTGACACTTGGTGCTTCTCTTACTGAGCTGGGCAGATCATTCCAGAGTTTGGGGGCCCTACAACTGAATGCTGTACCACCTCAGTTTTTTGTGTTCATTAGTGGGACAGTAAGCAGACTGGCATTCTGTGGTCCAAGTGGGTGTCTAGGAATATATGGCATTAAAAGAGCATTTAAATATGATGGTGCAAAGCCATTTAATGCCTTATAAGTTAAAAGCAACACCTTAAAATCTATCCTGAATTGGACCGGAAGCCAGTGCAGAGATGCTAGGACAGGAGTAATGTGATAGTTCTCATAGTTCCGGTTCAAATTCTAGCTGCAGCATTTTGTATATGATGCAGTTGAGATATAACATGGCTATGAGTATCAGAGAATAGGGTATCTCAATAATCAATTCTAGAAGCTACAAAAGCGTGCACCTCTGTATCTGAGTGGGAAATAATACTTCTCAATTTAGTGATATTCTTTGATGATAAAAATACATTTTAGTGATATTCCTGATGTGTGTCTCAAAAGAAGGATTTGGGTCAAAGATCACACCCACATTTCTCATTTCATCTGCAAGTTGGTAAGAGAAGCCACCAAGGAGTAAACCAGACATATTACTTTGTGTCTTCTGAGACCCAGAATCATTACATCTGTTTTGTCTGAGTTTAGCATTAAAAAGTTTTCAAGCATCCATTGAAAATTGTAATGGTGGTTATTGTCACAGGGGCTGCAGTAATACCCTCCTGTTTACTGAGCAGTATTCATTTAGCTTTGATGAAAAATCAAACTGAACAGGACGTGGACTTTTTAGTATCACAAAACAAAAAAAAGACAAAAGAAAGCAAGGTTATCACAAGGTTCTTACAAAGCATTTTTAAAAGTAAAAAAAGTTGAGTCTTTAGCAGGGTGATATTGGCTACACCAGCAGCCCTGCTACAGAGCTCCTTGCGAATCCTCAAGCACGGTCCTGCCTTCATTACACCTGCAGCAATTAAACTGAAGTGCTTCCATTTCATACAGAGCAAGTAAGAAGTCTTAATTAGTCACCCCCTACTCCAGCTAATTTGAAATGATGTTCCAATTGAAGAGACACATTAACCATTGGTCTTCAGTTGGGGTATAAAGCTGATTTTACTAGCAAAGTTTAAACTTTAGGATTAAATGCATTCTTTTTTTTTTTTATTTAGTAGTCGCCAATTAGTTTTTTGTTATTTTCTTAGTAGTGTCCAGTTATTATTAGTAGGCTCAGCTCACCACTACCACCCCAGCGTTGACTCGTGAGGGGCGCAGATGAGCATGCGCTGTTCCCCGAAGCGTGTGCTGTTAGCCACTTCTTTACACACTGCAGACTCACCGTGCAGCCGCCTCCAGAGCTACTGAGTCGAAGGACAACGCAGCTCTAGGCAGCTTACAGGCAAGCCTGCAGGCGCCCAACCAGAATACAGGGATCACTGGTGCTCAGTGAGCCGAGTACACCCTGGCCGACCTAACCCTCCCTCCCCCTGGGCGGCGCCCGGCCAATTGTGCACTGCCCCATGGAGCTCCTGTCCTCAGTTGGCAATAGAATAGCCTGGACTCACTCCACGTGGAGTGCCTTTACTGGATTCGCCAAATGGAGATTAAAAGCATTTCAATGTTTAAACTTTAAAATATTGCAAACATTCACAAAGATATCATGAGAAGTGCTCCATTAAAGTGTCGGTACTTTAATGTAACGTGGATGTGTATATGGAAAATACCTCGCTCTGTATAAGCACTGCAGCTGACCTTTATTTGACATGCATAGGCTTGGCAATGGGTAAACATTTAGAAACAGTTTAAACATTCAACACATTGAAAATGTTTATACTAGAGGCAATTGACACCCTTACCATACAGAATACAGTCCAACACGCCACAAGAAAAACAAGCTAATGCACGACAGAGGGGCTGCAGTAACCCCCTCCCCTCCTGTCTCCCCAGGTGCTGCAGCACCCCACTGAGGGGGGCCAGGTCCTGTCCCTCTGCAGCAACGTGAAGGACACAGCCGCCAAGGTGGCTGAGATCTGGATCTTCTCCCTGTCCAGCCAGCCCATCGACCACGAGGACGGGGCTGTGCAGGGGGGGCAGAAAGCCAAGTCCACAGGTAAGGGAACGCGGCCGGGCAGGGCTGCAACACAGACAGGAGGGTTTCATCCTGCAGACACCCAGGGCCAGACTCTCACAGCCACACCAGTGTGAATCCTATGACACCAAATCAGTGCTATACTGGAAAATGTCCTTCAAGTCCAAATCCAATGAACTTTTAGCTGAAGGAAAAGAAGTGTTTTAACAAAGTGGACATGGAGGCATTTTTATAGTAATGCCGTATTGTGGTGTCCTGTCGAATCATCAAAATAAAAATGTCTGCCATAAAGTCGTTTCCAAGCTAGAAGTTGAATTGGGTTGAAATGGGCCCCACATCGCTTTCAGATTTGCTTTTGGTGGTTGAAGCTATGCACTCACTCACATACACTGATGCACTAACAAATATGAAATGTAAACTCCTTTGCAAATGAGATATCTCTACAGTACACTCACAAAAGAAAAGAAACCCTACAGACTTTTTCATCATAACTCTGAGCCAAAATCAATGTACCCACCCTATATAAATGTATCTGCTGGCTGATTTTAGAGGAAGCTCAGCACTTTTTTCAAGAGCGCACTAACAGCAAGACTGCATGATAGCACCCAAGACAGTCCTGTTATTGGACAATAACTCCACTCTGACCCTTCTCAGAACAAAGGGACATGCTGCTTTCCAAACCAACAGACACAAGTTCATGTGCAATGCGATTCTCTAAACTATTCATTTGGACTGCTTATAGAGTGCTGCTGGGCTACCCCTGGCTGGTGCCACCCCTCGGGGCTGGGCTTGCTGCGCAGCTCCCCCAGGTTGCACTCTCCAGTCATTCTGAAGCCTCCACTGCATGTGAGGAGAACACATATCCTGTAACCCTGGACCCCTGTGCTGAGCGGCTGTGTGTTTCTCATTGTTTCCAGATAATTACTCTGAAGAGGAGTACGAGAGCTTCTCCTCGGAGCAGGAAGCCAGTGACGACGCGGCCCAGGGTCAGGTAGGAGGAGACTTACACCAGGGATTGACATTCGGCCTCTTCTGAGCTCAATTTAAGTGCTCTGCTTTTTCAGTTTGGTGCTGGTTTGTGTTGGTGTGTGTGTTGGTTTCATGCTGGTTTGTGTAGGGTGTGTTAGAATCGTGCTGGTTTGTGTTGGTGTGTTAGTATCGTGCTGGTTTGTGTAGGGCGTGTTAGTATCGTGCTGGTTTGTGTTGGTGTGTGTGTGTTGGTATTGTGCTGGTTTGTGTAGGGTGTGTTAGTATCGTGCTGGTTTGTGTAGGGTGTGTTAGTATCGTGCTGGTTTGTGCAGGGTGTGTTAGTATCGTGCTGGTTTGTGTTGGTGTGTGTGTGTTGGTTTCATGCTGGTTTGTGTAGGGTGTGTTAGTATCGTGCTGGTTTGTGTTGGTGTGTGTGTTGGTATCGTGCTGGTTTGTGTAGGGTGTGTTAGTATCGTGCTGGTTTGTGTAGGGTGTGTTAGTATCGTGCTGGTTTGTGTAGGGTGTGTTGGTATCGTGCTGGTTTGTGTTGGTTTCATGCTGGTTTGTGTAGGGTGTTTTAGTATCGTGCTGGTTTGTGTAGGGTGTGTTAGTATCGTGCTGGTTTGTGTTGGTTTCATGCTGTGTGTTATGTAGGGTGTGTTGGTTTATGTAGGGTGTGTTAGTATTGTGCTGGTTTGTGTTAGTATTGTGCTGGTTTGTGTTGGTGTGTGTGTTGGTATTGTGCTGGTTTGTGTAGGGTGTGTTAGTATCGTGCTGGTTTGTGTTGGTTTCATGCTGGTTTATGTAGGTGGTTGTGTGTTAGTATTGTGCTGGTTTGTGTTGGTGTGTGGGTGTTGGTATCGTGCTGGTTTGTGCAGGGTGTGTTAGTATCGTGCTGGTTTGTGTAGGGTGTGTTAGTATCGTGCTGGTTTGTGTTGGTGTGTGTGTTGGTTTCATGCTGGTTTGTGTAGGGTGTGTTGGTATTGTGCTGGTTTGTGTAGGGTGTGTTAGTATCGTGCTGGTTTGTGTTGGTGTGTGTGTGTTGGTTTCATGCTGGTTTGTGTAGGGTGTGTTAGTATCGTGCTGGTTTGTGTAGGGTGTGTTAGTATCGTGCTGGTTTGTGTTGTGTTAGTATCATGCTGGTGTGTGTGTTAGTATCGTGCTGGTTTGTGTAGGGTGTGT
Organism: Polyodon spathula; assembly: GCF_017654505.1. NCBI lineage: Eukaryota > Metazoa > Chordata > Actinopteri > Acipenseriformes > Polyodontidae > Polyodon > Polyodon spathula. Next base: position 18,052,026 of record NC_054545.1, read on the forward strand.
TAGTATCGTGCTGGTTTGTGTAGGGTGTGTTAGTATCGTGCTGGTTTGTGTAGGGTGTGTTAGTATCGTGCTGGTTTGTGTTGGTGTGTGTGTGTTGGTTTCGTGCTGGTTTGTGTAGGGTGTGTTAGTATCGTGCTGGTTTGTGCAGGGTGTGTTAGTATCGTGCTGGTTTGTGTTGGTATGTTAGTATCGTGCTGATTTGTGTTGGTGTGTGTGTGTTGGTTTCGTGCTGGTTTGTGTAGGGTGTGTTAGTATCGTGTTGGTTTGTGCAGGGTGTGTTAGTATCGTGCTGGTTTGTGTTGGTATGTTAGTATCGTGCTGGTTTGTGTTGGTGTGTGTGTGTTGGTATTGTGCCGGTTTGTGTAGGGTGTGTTAGTATCGTGCTGGTTTGTGTTGGTGTGTGTGTGTTGGTATTGTGCTGGTTTGTGTAGGGTGTGTTAGTATTGTGCTGGTTTGTGTTGGTGTGTGTGTGTTGGTATTGTGCTGGTTTGTGTAGGGTGTGTTAGTATCTTGCTGGTTTGTGTAGGGTGTGTTGGTATCGTGCTGGTTTGTGTAGGGTGTGTTAGTATCGTGCTGGTTTGTGCTGATTAATGTGTGTTTGTGCTTCGCAGGATCTTGATGATGACGAGTATGATGTGAGGAAGCCGAAGAAGCAGCGGCGCTCAATAGTCAGGACCACGTCCATTACCAGGGTGAGGAGCCTGCCAGAGTCTCTCAGTGTACTGACTCCTCACTCAGTGTGCTGACTCCTCACTCGGTGTGCTGACTCCTCCCTCTGTATACTGACCCTCACTCAGTGTGCTGACTCCTCACTCAGTGTACTGGGACTGACTGTCCTCTATCTCAGTGTACTGACTCCTCACTCAGTGTGCTGACTCCTCACTCAGTGTACTGGGACTGACTCCTCACTCAATGTATTGGGACTGACTCCTCAGTGTACTGATTCCTCCCTCTGTATACTGACCCTCACTCAGTGTGCTGACTCCTCACTCGGTGTGCTGACTCCTCAGTCAGTGTACTGGCACTGATTCCCCACTCAGTGTGCTGCGTTGTTACTTATTTTGTAAGGTTAACAGGTCGAACAGGTTCCTTTAATGCAATGCGGTGTGTTTTGGTGGAAGGAAGTTGAAAAATCTATCCCTGAGGCCCCAACTTTACAGCCAGTGCACAGGCATGTAGTTGTAAAGTATTCACCCCCCTTGGACTTTTCCACATTTTATTGTGTTACAACATGTAATCAAAATTGGTGTTTTTGCCACTGGTCAACACAAAAATGTCAAAGTGAAAAATAAAATCTACAAATTGTTCTAAATTAATTACAAATATAAAACAGAAAATAACTGCTTGCATAAGTATTCAACCCTTTTGCTATGACACACCTCAAAAAGCTCTGGTGCAACCAGTTGTCTTTAGAAGTCACATAATTAGTTGAATGGAGTCCACCTGTGTGCAATTAAGGTGTTTCACATGATTTCAGGTTAAATACACCTGTCTCTGGGAGGTCCCACAGTTGGTTAGTACATTTCCTAATAAAAACTACATCATGAAGACGAAGGACCATTCAAAGCAAATCCGGAATAAGGTTCTTCAAAAGCACCAATCAGGGGTAAGATATAAGAACATTTCCAAGGCATTGAATATCCCCCGGAGCACAGTAAAATCCATTATTAAGAAATGGAGAGAATATGGCACAACTGTGAATCTGTCTAGAACAGGCCGTCCTCAAAAACTGAGTATCCGGTCGAGAAGGGCACTAGTCAGGGAGGCCGCCAAGAGGCCTATGGCAACTCTAAAGGAGATACAGTCTTCCATGGCTGAGCTGGGAGACGCTGCATACGATAACGATAGCCGAGGTCCTTCACAAAACTGGCCTTTATGGGAGAGTGGCAAAAAGAAAGCCATTTTTGAAAAAAACTCACATCAAATCTTGGCTAGAGTTTGCCAGAAGGCATGTGGGAGACTCTGAGACCAAGTGGAAGAAGATTCTATTGTCTGATGAGACCAAAATAGAGCTTTTTGGCCTTAACGCTAAGCGCTATGTTTGACGCAAGCCTAACACCTCATCCCTACCGTGAAGCATGGTGATGGCAGTATCATGCTATGGGGATGCTTCTCTGCATCAGGGCCTGGAAAGCTTGTGAAGATAGAGGGCAAAATGGATGCAGCAAAGTACAGAGAAATCCTGGAGGAAAACCTGCCCAAACATACAGCCAAAGCCACACTGGAGTGGCTTAAAAACAAAAAGGTCAATGTCCTGGAGTGGCCCAGACAAAGCCCGGACCTCAATCCAATTGAGAATATGTAGAAAGAGTTGAAAATTGCTGTTTACCAAAGGTCCCCATCCAACTTGACGGACCTTGAGCAATTTTGCAAACAAGAATGGGCAAAAATTGCAGTGTCCAGATGTGCAAAGCTGGTAGAGACTTATCCAAATAGACTCATGGCTGTAATTGCTGCCAAAGGTGCCTTTACTAAATATTGACTCAAGGGGGTGAATACTTATGCAATCAATTATTTTCTGTTTTGTATTTATAATTAATTTAGAACAATTTTATTTTTCACTTTTGACATTATGCACTTTTTTGTGTTGATCAGTGGCAAAAACTACTAATTAAATCTATTTTGATTCCATGTTGTAATGCAATAAAATGTGGAAAAGTCCAAGGGGGGTGAATTCTTTTGAGAGCCGCTGTACATTTTAATTGAGTAAAACTAACAAGAAGGCACTCAAAACGGTTCTTCCACAATGGTTTTATTTCTTTGAGAAAATGTGTCTTTTGTCCTTGATTTAAAAAAAAAAAAAAAAACTGCCCCTGCAACTTCAGTCAGTCTGTGTCCAAGGCAACACACCCCGCTTCCTGGAATGGGACAGTCCTACACCTGTTCTGATTAAATAAGAAACACCTGAGTCAGTAACGAGGCATTGCCACAGCAACACAGCAGTGCCATTATCACTGTTATACTAACGTTTCAAAGGTACTTACTTATTCACCTTTGTCCGAAATAGCAGTCCACTGAAGTGAGGCCTGTGTTCATGAGAGGCGTTTGTTTCATTAGTAAGCAGTGGTTTAAGAACAGGTGTTTTTAAGAAGTCTCGTCTCTGACAGGCTTTATTTGCCATTCCAAACTGAGAATGGGGTTTGGTCAAATAGACAATCAATCCTGTCTGTATTACATTTTTTTTAAATTAAAAAATAAACAGTTTTGTCTTCCAAAATGCAAAATGAGAAGACACTCTTATACAGCTCAGGCAACTATACATATAATTGTTTTCTTAAAATCCTGTTATAATTAGGAAGAAAATAACAAGAGCCCAGTCCGGTGTGTAGGAGACGAGAGAGAGAGTGCTGATCCAGTTCCACACATACTGTACGTGACTCAGAAGGAGAAAATTAGACATATCATTAACTTTGTTTGTTTGTTTTTAGCAACAAAACTTCAAGCAGAGGGTTGTGGCCTTGCTGAAGAGGTTCAGAGTTTCAGAAGAGGTATTTACTGGCTCTTCTACTCAATCCCCTGAGTGAGGATCGGGATGTTTATTAAGTTAGTTTGTACTATAACTGTAATGCAACCCCATGGGTTAATACACAATGATTGTTGTAGGGTATGTATTTCCCATTTTACTCCCCTAAGACCCCTTGCTAACTAAATATATTTGTGTGTGTGCATTTGTGTGTCTGTCTCCCTTTTCTCATGTGTTTGTGTCTCTCGCGCTCTCTCTCTGTCTCTTGCTCCGTCTCTGTCTGTTTTTCTCTGTCTCTCTCTGTCTTTGTGTCTCCCTGTCTCTGTGTCTCTCTCTCTCTCTCCCTCTCTCTCTGTCAGTGTTAGCCACACACTATCCTGTAGAGAGAGAGAGAGCAGCTCAGAGAGGAGAAGAGACACATCACAGGAGAGAGCGCTCTCTCTCTCTCCCTCTCTCTGTCTGGTCGACTCAGCATGTCGTGTGTGTAGTATTAACACAGAGCCAGAGAGAGAGAGGAGGAGAGCACACACCCACATGTGTTTAGTGTAGAGTTGAGGAGAGAACGAGAAGAGAGAGGGAGAGAGCAGAGAGGAGTCACGAGGGAGAGAAGAGAGAGGAGAACAGAGAGAGGAGAGAGACACATACTTATAGGTCTCTCTCTCTCTCTCTCTCTCTCTCTCTCTCCCTCTCTCGTGTGTGTGTGTATATCTCCTCTCTCTCTCTCTCTCTCTCTCTCTCTCTCTCTCTCTCTCTCTGTGTTCACACACATCTTAGGCGAGTGAGAGAGGAGGAGAGAGAGCCTCTCTCACCTATCTATATGAGTGAGATATCCATCTCTCTCTCTCCCTAGAGACGTCAGACACACACTATCTCAGAGTAGATCGAGAGAGAGAGAGAGGAGTGAGAGTAAGGATAGAGAGCACACACACTACTCATAGAGGAGAGAGAGCAGAGGAGCAGGAGAGGAGAGGAGAGAGACCTCTCTCTCTCTCTCTCTGTCTCTCTCTCTCTCTCTCTCTCTCTCTCTGTCTCTCTCTCTCTCTCTCTCTCTCTCTCTCCTTCAGAGAGGAGGAGAGAGTGGAGTAGTGGAGACACACACGGCGAGCAGATAGAGAGAGGGGGAGAGAGGACACACTCTCCTGGTGAGGTAGAGAGAGACACAGAGAGAGAGAGAGAGAGGAGGGAGAGAGGGCCAGGACACAGAGAGAGAGAAGAGTGAGGAGAGAGGAGACTCCTCTCTCTCTTCTTCAGGAGAAGGAGAGGGAGAGAGAGGAGTAGAGCGGAGAAGAGATTCTCTGGTGTCTCCTCTCTCTCTCTCTCTCTCTCTCTCTCTCTCTCTCTCTCTCTCTCTCCCTCTCTCGTGTGTGTGTGTCTCCTCTCTCTCTCTCTCTCTCTCTCTCTCTCTCTCTCTCTCTCTCCCTCTCTCCTCCTCTCTCTCTCTCTCTCTCTCTCTCTCTCTCTCTCTCTCTCTCTCTCTCTCTCCACAGAGTAAGTGGGAGAGAGAGAGAAGGAGAGAGAGCTATTAGAGGGAGGAGAGAGCACAGACACATTCTAGTGAGAGTATATCCTGGAGAGTGGAGGCTAGGGCACCAGGAGCTCAGAGAGAGAGACAGACTCACCGGGAGAGAGGCAGTGAGAGGAGAGAGTGAGGGAGGAGAGAGGGCGAGCCAGACGGTAGCTCTTGCGGACAAAGAGAGGAGAGAGAGAGGGAGCGGACATGTAGACGACAGATTCTTAGAGACAGAGAGAGTGTGAGAGGAGAGGAGAGGGAGAGAGAGAGAAGAGAGGAAACGAGCTGTGTCTCTCTCTCTCTCTCGTGTGTTCATGTAGGTGCTGGACTCGGAGCAGGACCCAGCAGAGCAGGTCCCGGAGGTGGAGGAGGACCTGGACCTGGACAGTCTGGACATCGAGAACCCGAGCGACAGCGGACCGGAGCTGGACGACGACGACAGTGTGCTGAGCACGCCCAAACCCAAACTCAAGTGAGCAGCATTGCGCAACACACACACACACACAGACACACACAAACTCACACACACACACACACACACACACACACACACACACTCACATTGCCACACACACACACACACACACACAACAAACTCAAGTGACCTGCATCGCGTGCACACACACACACACAAACTAAAGTGAGCAGCATCACAAACACACACACACACACAAACTTAAGTGAGCAGCATTGCGCACACACACACACACAGACACACACAAACTCAAGTGAGCAGCGTTGCGCGCGCACACACACACACAAAGTGATTAGCATCACACACACACACAGACAACCAAACTCAAGTGAGCTGCATTGTAGACACACACACAGTAGTTTAAGTAGTTTGTTGTTCGTTAACGTTCATCTTTCTCCTTTGAGAAACAGTAAAAGTTCATCAAGGACAGAGATAACGCTTTCATAAGTGTTCATTTATTGTCATCTATAAATAATTAAATATAAACAAAGAAGAACGAACAAGCATTGTGCTTAAAGAGCAGCGTGGTGTGGGTGTGAAATATCACAGCTATCTTAACCAAGGCATTCTTCACCTCTCTGCCCTCATTGAGCTCCCAGACACCTGTTCTGTCAAAGTACAGCTGGAACACCAGCATGTAACCACTATCCTGTCCCCCTGCAACACTTCCCCTAGTGGAGATAAGAAATACACCAGTAAGAAAAGTAACATAGAAGACGTGTGTTTATTTTAGATTCCCAACAGTATTTGTGGAGTGTTGCAGGGGACAGGTCAATGGCTACACTTCAGTTCAGTTTGTGGGATTATCAGGTGTGAATTATTTAAAGAGCCAGCCTTTTTTTCCAGGCCTTATTTTGAGGGTATGTCCCACTCCAGCTCCCAGACTGAGATCGGCAGCATCTACAGCATCCGGAGCCAACGCGAGCCCCCCAGCCCGGTGAGTGCGGAGCACGGAGCTTACTGATTTATGGGCTGCATTGATTACCTGTAAAAAAAAAAAATAAATAGGCTCCATATCCAATCAAGCTTTGCTGAACATGTTATATAGGCTAAGACATTAGAAACACAGTCACGACTCTACATCTGCATTCAATTGAATCCCTGTTGTGTTTATAGCTAGGTTTGTACTTAAACAGCTGTTGTTTCTCCTTTTCAACAAATTGAGTAATTTACTTTCTGGAGTAAACTGCTTTGCCCCAATGTATCCAGACTGAAAACACAGACAAACAATAACAAGAAAAGATTGCATGGAATATATTTTTCATCTAGTTTGAAAGCTTCCTCTGCATATTCTTTATGTTGATCATTAAGAAGGCTGTGTCCAGTGGTTAAAGAAACAGGCTCAAATCCTGGCTCAGCCGCTGTCACTGTGTGACCCTGAACAAGTCACTTAACCTCCTTGTGCTCCGTCTTTCGGGTGAGACGTTGTTGTAAGTGACTCTGCAGTTGATGCATAGTTCACACACCCTAGTCTCTGTAAGACGCCATGGATAAAGGTGTCTGCTAAATAAACAAATACAAATAATTAAACAAAATCAAAGTGAATTACATAAGGAGATGCCTTCATTGTATCGTGAGGATTTTTAATCTCATTGAACGTGTAACATTCAGACTGCCCTGCAGTGTGTGTACAATTCAGTGGTATTACAAGATTCTTTGACGGAAAAAGAAAACCAACAAGATGTTGCCCTTGTAAATTAATCCTGCTTGCAAATAAATTCTAACATTAATCTATAATGACAAAGGAACTTTCAATTCTGAATGTAACAACTGGATTAGTGTTTGCTGAGAGAATTGCTGAAGGCATGTTTCAGAAACACAGCCACTGTGGCAGCACTTTCCCTTCACACCTGCATCCAGCTCTCAGGGGTAACCATAGAAACCTGTTGCTACGAGAGACTATCTCCAGTGTCTGTGTTCTGTTCGCAGGTGGAAGCGCCCGACAAGTTGAAAAGCTCAGAAAGCAAGTTCCAAGTGGACGATGTGTCTGACACAGTCTCCTTCGTACGTATCCACCACCTGCTCGCTTAATGTCCTTTGGGCTCAGTTCAATTAATCTGAAAGTATATGTGTGTGTGTTGTGTGTGTGGTAGTATATATATATATATATATATATATATATAATATATATATATATATATATATATATATATATATATATATATATTCCCTTGAGTAGTTTACCTGTTTTGTAGAGGTAATGTTTTTTATGTTTTATTTTTAAGGTTCTGGTTCAGTTTAATTCCACACTCAGAACAGGGGGCAGTCAGTCCTATTGCATCAAGTTTAACATTTTAATATATTTCGATTTAACCCACTAACACACATTTAAAAGAATCCTTCTTGTTTATGATTTTTAAGAGCTACAAAACATTAATGAAATTGTGGTGAACTCCTAATTAAAAACAGTTCCATTCAGAGTACAGAAACCAAGCTTTATCGGGTTAAACACTAAGAGAAACTGACTCTTAAAGATAAGACACTTGTGAATTCCTCTTTCATTGAACCCCAATACACAAGTTGTGACAATGTGGAAACTTCACCTGCCTGTGTGTGTTCCCTCACACGATGACTGAGGACTGTTCACCAGCATTGCTGTCATAAACCAGCCTGTGAATAATAGGTGTTAAGCTGAGGCATACAGTCTGAACCATTGTGGTTCCACTGTACAGTAGCAGTTTCTGATACTGAACTGCGTACAACTGAGAGACTAATTAGACTTAACTGTTGCCCGATTTGTCACTGATCCCTGCCTGTGTGTCTGTACGTCTGTGTGTGTGTCTATTTTCCTGTGTGTACGTCTCTGTTTGCCTGTGTGTGTGTGTGTGTGTTTTTTGCCTGCCTGTGTGTCTGTAGGAGCAGCCCGAGGCCATTACTCCCACAACAGAGCTGGAGCGAAACAACATGGATACCTTCCTTGAGAAACTGCCTCCCAGTGGGAAAATCACCAAGACAGAGTCCTTCATCATCCCCTCCAACAGGTACCTGAACATACTGCAGGGTACCTGCCACTGACTCTCATTAGCAGTCTGGACACTGTGATATACTTTCAGTATACAGGGATGTCAAACCTAGCGTGGCAAAGACCAAAGCCCTTAATAGCTGTATACTAGCTATACCTGGAGGATGCATTGTATTAGAGGTGTGCAAATACTCGTATCTTCAGAGTCAGCCTGGTTCTGATTGATACTTAATTGTGTAAACAAGGGGAACCGCATTGCTGTGTGTTATTCTGTTTAATTAATATCCAACAACTTAACATTTCTTAAAGGAAATTATTAAGAAAATATAGATTTAAATAAAATGCAATGCACCCTAATATTATTTTGATACAAGCATTTAGTATAGATCACTACAAATAAAGCACTGTGATGTATTTTCATAAACAAAATAAATGCAAATCTGTACTGGCAAAATGAACTAAGAAACTATATACGAAGTGAAGTAAAGATCAGCAGCAAAACCAAAATGTCATGCTAGTGAGAGGGAAGAAGTGAAGTGCTTTAACCTTTAGTCAGAGAGCGCTGTGCTAGACCAATGAACCCTCTTCCTGTCTCTCTGCTCACCAGACCGGATTCGAAGCTGACGGGCCGGCGAGGCAGGAGCACCTCCCTCAAGGAGAGGCAGCCAGTCAGACAGCAGAACGAAAGAGCAAACAGCCTGGACAACGAGCGCTCCCCCGAGACCAGGTGTCACATGCAGGTGGGAGCAGTGGTTGGGGTTATTATTGTTTTTACAGTGTTATTGTGTTCGTGTTATTGATTTTAATTGTCATTGTTCCCTGTGACTGGTGTATAGTGGAGCTGCCTGCACATGCACACGCCCCTGATGTGTAGAAAAGATGCTCTTCAGGTCGAAGTCCCTGCCAATGATAATATAATTTACATAGGCTAGATCAGTCAAAGTGTCTTTTAATGCAGTTAGAGCCAGTACCAACTAGTGAACTGCTTGCAATACACTGCTGTACAGTAGAAGGCACTGGTGTTTACTAATATAAAGACACTTCTCTAATCTAGCCTGTGTTACACATGTCTGTGGCAGTGCACCTAAAACTGAAGAGCTGGTCCTGAACTCACAGCCAAATAACTTATTTTAATTTTTTTTTTTTTTTTTAAAGTGTATCTGTCACATTTGATTAATTGCAATAAGAGCGACTTCAAATGATTACAAACACAATAAGGGGGCAGTTCATTTGCAACTTTCTTTCAATGAAATACTCATCATCTCGTCCCTGTAGATTAAAATAGTCTGTATTCGGGGCAATTCCCTTTAATGTAGCTTGACTGTCTCCCTTTGAGCTGAGGAGTATCTGCAGACTGAAAGCTGCCGTGTTGTTGGGTAGGTTTCAGGAGGCTGCATTAACCCTGCTCTGTCTCCCCTCAGATCCCCAGGAAGACTGTGTATGATCAGCTCAACCACATCCTCATCTCAGATGACCAGCTCCCTGACAGCATCCTCCTGATCAACACCTCCGACTGGCAGGGGCAGGTGAGTCCGGGCAGCACAGGGACCTCCTTCAATAGATCAGCACATCCAGGACCAGGTCCGACATTACAATTTTCCCTTTTCGGTAAAAAAGACATCAAGCACAGGTCTCTAGTCGTTTTTTCCCTGGAAAAAGCCCAGAAAACCTTTCAATGGCCGAGTGAGACCGATAGGAACCGAGAGAAGCCAGAAAAAACAGGGGCGGATCTGAGCAATACACAGAGCCCCTGCACCAAAGAGATAACATGGGCACAAACAAACAAGATAGCTGCTTCTGCATTCAGCGTTCAAAGACTATCACAGACATTTGCAGAGCTTTTTGAGATGTTATAGTAATAAAATAATGACTTGGATCTCATTATTGAGGAGTTTGGTGATAAAACGAGTGATCAGGAGAGTATTTATCAGTATGCACGACTATGAAGAGGTATGTGATAAATACAGTGATCAAGGGGTGGGGCGGGACTGGAGATGCAATACTGACTGTCATGTTGATATGCAGTGTCTCTTATGCCTGTTTTACTTTTAAACAGTGCATGTGAAAATAAATTGGACCTGACGCGCCTGACAGGCGCTGAATAAATAGACCGCGAAGGGTTAAAGCTTTTGTGGAAGCTGTCAAGTTACAAGTACATAGGTGTAACAAAGTAATCTTACCTAATACAGGGATGGAAATAAGACTCCCATTGCATAGCAGTTTGATCCATTCCTGGTTTTGCTATGAGTTTAATAAGACACGCCTGAGCTTGTTACTTCTACACAGTCGCTAATCAAGCATGTATTAAAGCTTGGAACGGGTGAGACTGATATGCAGTAGATGTTTGATTTCCATCTCTGCTAATACATTTTGGCATAACTTCATAGTTCTCACATTTTCCTGTGTTATATGTATCTATAGCAACTAGAACAGAAGAGCAGCTCCTGACTGTCATATCAAAAAAACAGAAATATTATCATGTGGTGAAATGTTGAGGGAGTTGAAAGGACAGCTAAGAGAGAGGTGCAGTTAAGGGAACAAAACAAACCCATAAGAAATTGAAATGTAAAGCTCCTTTCTCTTTTAAACAAAGATTTGAATAGAAAGCTGAGAAGGTGCCGTTCTCAGGGGGTGGTAATGGAAAGGAAGGCAGCAGGTGTGGGGCTGCATTGTGACATGTGTCTCTGGCTCTTTCCCCTCCTCTCCAGTACCTATCAGAGGTCCTGCAGAATCACCAGCTGCCCATGGTCTGCACCTGCTCCAACGCAGACATCCAGGCTGCGTTCAACACCATCGTCTCACGCATCCAGAGATAGTGAGTCCCGCGGAGGGGGGTTAGTGGGTAGTGACCGTGTGTGCAGGCTGGTGAGACAGAGTGGAGTAATAACTTTTATAAATCACAAAGCCACTATCAGAACAGCAGGTTTTAGAACACATCTTATTTTGCCCTAAGTGTCGTCTTGTGCACAGTTGACACGAACACACACACATTCTAATGGCATGGATTTTATTTCTAATTAAAACATGATTTGTAAGAGGTTAATGCTGACTCTGTATCTCATGATATCAGTGTCATCTCATGAGCACTGGGAGTGACGGATCCTTTTGCCCACCCCAAGTGTACGTAAGGAGACTCTGCCACCTTAACACTAGAAGGACCAGAGGTATACTCAGACCTAGAAGCCCTGCAGCAGTCTTTCTGACGGCTGTATTCAAAACACTGTGAATAGTACAATGAAAGGAGAAACAGTCGGATGTAATTCTTTTTTTTCTTATCGAGTACGTCACAAACATCTGAACAACCGAAGCATGCATATAATAAATATATATAAAAATGTATGTGCACATTTATTTTAAAAATCAAAACAAGGAAATGTAAATAAACATCTGAACAGACATTGGTTTACAACATAACTGTACGTATTTATAAAACTGAAACGACAGCAATACATTTTTTACTTTTCAACAGCAGTTAGTTTATTATCAGATGAGCAAAAGCAACTGAACAACGTAGATAAATAAACTTAGAAAAAAAAGTCTAATTTATTTTTCTTTTTTTCAACATAAGAGTATTCCTTTACCTTGAGGCTAGGGCTGATCACAATCAACACAGATAACACGCTTCTCCACGCTGCCTTTCTGCACAGGACGCAGCTGTCAAGTTTTATTTTTATTGCACTTGCCAACCTGGCATTGGCGTCTCTTGCAGCTCTCAACGGGGTTGCCAGCTTCAGCTGTGGGTACAAGCTTGGCAGTCTCCCTTTGTTCCTGCCCTAACTGTAAAATATATTCTCTCCTTGGTAAATTCTTCTCTGTGCATTCTTTGTAAAGTACCCAGGAGTTGATGGCTGCTAGATCCAATACATTGTAAGCCAGCTTTCACAGAATACTTCTGTGCCATCTGATCCAAAACATCAACTCCATATTTTGTTTTGTAGTAAAACTCCATGGTTTCTGGTATTTATTTTCACTAGTCCCGATGCTAATTGACTGACCAAAGCAGCGCAACTGGCAAGCAGGCGCAAGCCTTCAAAAGACTGATTGAAAACAAATAGACTATCAGTCATTCACTCAGGCAGAGAGTAGAGACTAATCTGATTACAGCTAAACACATTGCGGACTGGTAAATAAAAATAATAAAGTAGAATACCGTTCTGTATAATCACAATACAGTTGTTTTCTGTGTGGCAGTCAATGTGACTACTCCCAGGGCTTTTAGGTATAATGTAATATATCGCCTTTACTTCTGCACTCCTGTGTTTCATGCTTTGTGAGAATATTTAATACATATGGACAGAAAGGTACATGAACGCGCAGCCCCATATGTGGTACACGACTGGAGAAAATTACATTTTAAAACCAAAAACTGCCAAAATGATTGCCGCGGCGCTTCTAGTGTTAAGAAACGGGGTCGACCGGACATATTAACTGATATAAGAGACAGGGTCAACTGAACATATTAACTGATACAGAGCATGTCTTCAAATGTATAACAAAATTATTTATTATTTTTCTTTCTCTCTTTCTCTGTCTCTCTCTCTCCAGCTGTAACTGTAACTCTCAGACGCCGATCCCCATTAAGATCGCTGTGGCCGGGGCTCAGAGTTACCTGAGCGCTGTCCTGCGCCTCTTTGTGGATCACCTGTCTCACAAGACCCCTAACTGGCTGGGCTACATGAGGTTCCTCGTCATTCCACTGGGTAAGAGTCACGCTGATCACAAGACCCCTAACTGGCTGGGCTACATGAGGTTCCTCATCATTTCACTGCATAAGAGTCCACTCTGATCACAAGACATTGCAACAGGGGGTCCCAGCCCACTCCCCTGTGAAGACACTGCTGTGTGGATGCAGGGTCATGCAATCCGGAGCTCCCTGGTTTAAATCCTGGTCATGCAGAATTGGGGGCACATAAGGAGCGCTGCATTGGCCTTAGGGAGGAAAAGGAATCTTATCACTGGCCACTTTGATTCTTTCATTTTTTTTTTTTAAACTTTTACGATATGAAGATTTTTCGTCATAAAAAGATTTTCTTTGTATGCAAGGATAAAAAAATCCTAAGAGATTTTGAAATGAAGCATTGGTTGTTACTTGTTTAGAGATGTGCTCGATGGGAGTGTGATGGGGTTCCTCCCTGTTTTTCAGGCGCTCACCCCCTCTCCAAGTACCTGGGTACCATCGACTATCACTACAACAACCTGTTCCAGGACACAGCCTGGAGAGATCTGTTCCACAAGCAGGAGGCGCCCGTCATAGGTGAGGGGCATTTAAACAATTATTTAATCAGTTCCTTAAAAAAAATACAAAATACTGCATACATTATGACCTGAGTGTACTGTTATGGAAGAAAGAATGAAAGAAAGAAATAATGAATAACCTGACTTCCTCGGTTTAGGCCTTATGGCTCTCTCTCTCCCCCCTGTGGTGAGCTGGGCAAAGGGCACCGATTTTGAGTGCTCTGGCTGTGTTTGTCTCTGCAGTGCAGGAATGCCC